>NC_069786.1:0-5000 GCF_027406575.1 Nycticebus coucang | reverse complement strand
GGTTAGGGTTAGGGTTAGGGTTAGGGTTAGGGTTAGGGTTAGGGTTAGGGTTAGGGTTAGGGTTAGGGTTAGGGTTAGGGTTAGGGTTAGGGTTAGGGTTAGGGTTAGGGTTAGGGTTAGGGTTAGGGTTAGGGTTAGGGTTAGGGTTAGGGTTAGGGTTAGGGTTAGGGTTAGGGTTAGGGTTAGGGTTAGGGTTAGGGTTAGGGTTAGGGTTAGGGTTAGGGTTAGGGTTAGGGTTAGGGTTAGGGTTAGGGTTAGGGTTAGGGTTAGGGTTAGGGTTAGGGTTAGGGTTAGGGTTAGGGTTAGGGTTAGGGTTAGGGTTAGGGTTAGGGTTAGGGTTAGGGTTAGGGTTAGGGTTAGGGTTAGGGTTAGGGTTAGGGTTAGGTTAGGGTTAGGGTTAGGGTTAGGGTTAGGGTTAGGGTTAGGGTTAGGGTTAGGGTTAGGGTTAGGGTTAGGGTTAGGGTTAGGGTTAGGGTTAGGGTTAGGGTTAGGGTTAGGGTTAGGGTTAGGGTTAGGGTTAGGGTTAGGGTTAGGGTTAGGGTTAGGGTTAGGGTTAGGGTTAGGGTTAGGGTTAGGGTTAGGGTTAGGGTTAGGGTTAGGGTTAGGGTTAGGGTTAGGGTTAGGGTTAGGGTTAGGGTTAGGGTTAGGGTTAGGGTTAGGGTTAGGGTTAGGGTTAGGGTTAGGGTTAGGGTTAGGGTTAGGGTTAGGGTTAGGGTTAGGGTTAGGGTTAGGGTTAGGGTTAGGGTTAGGGTTAGGGTTAGGGTTAGGGTTAGGGTTAGGGTTAGGGTTAGGGTTAGGGTTAGGGTTAGGGTTAGGGTTAGGGTTAGGGTTAGGGTTAGGGTTAGGGTTAGGGTTAGGGTTAGGGTTAGGGTTAGGGTTAGGGTTAGGGTTAGGGTTAGGGTTAGGGTTAGGGTTAGGGTTAGGGTTAGGGTTAGGGTTAGGGTTAGGGTTAGGGTTAGGGTTAGGGTTAGGGTTAGGGTTAGGGTTAGGGTTAGGGTTAGGGTTAGGGTTAGGGTTAGGGTTAGGGTTAGGGTTAGGGTTAGGGTTAGGGTTAGGGTTAGGGTTAGGGTTAGGGTTAGGGTTAGGGTTAGGGTTAGGGTTAGGGTTAGGGTTAGGGTTAGGGTTAGGGTTAGGGTTAGGGTTAGGGTTAGGGTTAGGGTTAGGGTTAGGGTTAGGGTTAGGGTTAGGGTTAGGGTTAGGGTTAGGGTTAGGGTTAGGGTTAGGGTTAGGGTTAGGGTTAGGGTTAGGGTTAGGGTTAGGGTTAGGGTTAGGGTTAGGGTTAGGGTTAGGGTTAGGGTTAGGGTTAGGGTTAGGGTTAGGGTTAGGGTTAGGGTTAGGGTTAGGGTTAGGGTTAGGGTTAGGGTTAGGGTTAGGGTTAGGGTTAGGGTTAGGGTTAGGGTTAGGGTTAGGGTTAGGGTTAGGGTTAGGGTTAGGGTTAGGGTTAGGGTTAGGGTTAGGGTTAGGGTTAGGGTTAGGGTTAGGGTTAGGGTTAGGGTTAGGGTTAGGGTTAGGGTTAGGGTTAGGGTTAGGGTTAGGGTTAGGGTTAGGGTTAGGGTTAGGGTTAGGGTTAGGGTTAGGGTTAGGGTTAGGGTTAGGGTTAGGGTTAGGGTTAGGGTTAGGGTTAGGGTTAGGGTTAGGGTTAGGGTTAGGGTTAGGGTTAGGGTTAGGGTTAGGGTTAGGGTTAGGGTTAGGGTTAGGGTTAGGGTTAGGGTTAGGGTTAGGGTTAGGGTTAGGGTTAGGGTTAGGGTTAGGGTTAGGGTTAGGGTTAGGGTTAGGGTTAGGGTTAGGGTTAGGGTTAGGGTTAGGGTTAGGGTTAGGGTTAGGGTTAGGGTTAGGGTTAGGGTTAGGGTTAGGGTTAGGGTTAGGGTTAGGGTTAGGGTTAGGGTTAGGGTTAGGGTTAGGGTTAGGGTTAGGGTTAGGGTTAGGGTTAGGGTTAGGGTTAGGGTTAGGG
Source organism: Nycticebus coucang (assembly GCF_027406575.1). Lineage (NCBI taxonomy): Eukaryota > Metazoa > Chordata > Mammalia > Primates > Lorisidae > Nycticebus > Nycticebus coucang. The sequence goes on along the minus strand of NC_069786.1, from coordinate 3,049 downwards.
TTAGGGTTAGGGTTAGGGTTAGGGTTAGGGTTAGGGTTAGGGTTAGGGTTAGGGTTAGGGTTAGGGTTAGGGTTAGGGTTAGGGTTAGGGTTAGGGTTAGGGTTAGGGTTAGGGTTAGGGTTAGGGTTAGGGTTAGGGTTAGGGTTAGGGTTAGGGTTAGGGTTAGGGTTAGGGTTAGGGTTAGGGTTAGGGTTAGGGTTAGGGTTAGGGTTAGGGTTAGGGTTAGGGTTAGGGTTAGGGTTAGGGTTAGGGTTAGGGTTAGGGTTAGGGTTAGGGTTAGGGTTAGGGTTAGGGTTAGGGTTAGGGTTAGGGTTAGGGTTAGGGTTAGGGTTAGGGTTAGGGTTAGGGTTAGGGTTAGGGTTAGGGTTAGGGTTAGGGTTAGGGTTAGGGTTAGGGTTAGGGTTAGGGTTAGGGTTAGGGTTAGGGTTAGGGTTAGGGTTAGGGTTAGGGTTAGGGTTAGGGTTAGGGTTAGGGTTAGGGTTAGGGTTAGGGTTAGGGTTAGGGTTAGGGTTAGGGTTAGGGTTAGGGTTAGGGTTAGGGTTAGGGTTAGGGTTAGGGTTAGGGTTAGGGTTAGGGTTAGGGTTAGGGTTAGGGTTAGGGTTAGGGTTAGGGTTAGGGTTAGGGTTAGGGTTAGGGTTAGGGTTAGGGTTAGGGTTAGGGTTAGGGTTAGGGTTAGGGTTAGGGTTAGGGTTAGGGTTAGGGTTAGGGTTAGGGTTAGGGTTAGGGTTAGGGTTAGGGTTAGGGTTAGGGTTAGGGTTAGGGTTAGGGTTAGGGTTAGGGTTAGGGTTAGGGTTAGGGTTAGGGTTAGGGTTAGGGTTAGGGTTAGGGTTAGGGTTAGGGTTAGGGTTAGGGTTAGGGTTAGGGTTAGGGTTAGGGTTAGGGTTAGGGTTAGGGTTAGGGTTAGGGTTAGGGTTAGGGTTAGGGTTAGGGTTAGGGTTAGGGTTAGGGTTAGGGTTAGGGTTAGGGTTAGGGTTAGGGTTAGGGTTAGGGTTAGGGTTAGGGTTAGGGTTAGGGTTAGGGTTAGGGTTAGGGTTAGGGTTAGGGTTAGGGTTAGGGTTAGGGTTAGGGTTAGGGTTAGGGTTAGGGTTAGGGTTAGGGTTAGGGTTAGGGTTAGGGTTAGGGTTAGGGTTAGGGTTAGGGTTAGGGTTAGGGTTAGGGTTAGGGTTAGGGTTAGGGTTAGGGTTAGGGTTAGGGTTAGGGTTAGGGTTAGGGTTAGGGTTAGGGTTAGGGTTAGGGTTAGGGTTAGGGTTAGGGTTAGGGTTAGGGTTAGGGTTAGGGTTAGGGTTAGGGTTAGGGTTAGGGTTAGGGTTAGGGTTAGGGTTAGGGTTAGGGTTAGGGTTAGGGTTAGGGTTAGGGTTAGGGTTAGGGTTAGGGTTAGGGTTAGGGTTAGGGTTAGGGTTAGGGTTAGGGTTAGGGTTAGGGTTAGGGTTAGGGTTAGGGTTAGGGTTAGGGTTAGGGTTAGGGTTAGGGTTAGGGTTAGGGTTAGGGTTAGGGTTAGGGTTAGGGTTAGGGTTAGGGTTAGGGTTAGGGTTAGGGTTAGGGTTAGGGTTAGGGTTAGGGTTAGGGTTAGGGTTAGGGTTAGGGTTAGGGTTAGGGTTAGGGTTAGGGTTAGGGTTAGGGTTAGGGTTAGGGTTAGGGTTAGGGTTAGGGTTAGGGTTAGGGTTAGGGTTAGGGTTAGGGTTAGGGTTAGGGTTAGGGTTAGGGTTAGGGTTAGGGTTAGGGTTAGGGTTAGGGTTAGGGTTAGGGTTAGGGTTAGGGTTAGGGTTAGGGTTAGGGTTAGGGTTAGGGTTAGGGTTAGGGTTAGGGTTAGGGTTAGGGTTAGGGTTAGGGTTAGGGTTAGGGTTAGGGTTAGGGTTAGGGTTAGGGTTAGGGTTAGGGTTAGGGTTAGGGTTAGGGTTAGGGTTAGGGTTAGGGTTAGGGTTAGGGTTAGGGTTAGGGTTAGGGTTAGGGTTAGGGTTAGGGTTAGGGTTAGGGTTAGGGTTAGGGTTAGGGTTAGGGTTAGGGTTAGGGTTAGGGTTAGGGTTAGGGTTAGGGTTAGGGTTAGGGTTAGGGTTAGGGTTAGGGTTAGGGTTAGGGTTAGGGTTAGGGTTAGGGTTAGGGTTAGGGTTAGGGTTAGGGTTAGGGTTAGGGTTAGGGTTAGGGTTAGGGTTAGGGTTAGGGTTAGGGTTAGGGTTAGGGTTAGGGTTAGGGTTAGGGTTAGGGTTAGGGTTAGGGTTAGGGTTAGGGTTAGGGTTAGGGTTAGGGTTAGGGTTAGGGTTAGGGTTAGGGTTAGGGTTAGGGTTAGGGTTAGGGTTAGGGTTAGGGTTAGGGTTAGGGTTAGGGTTAGGGTTAGGGTTAGGGTTAGGGTTAGGGTTAGGGTTAGGGTTAGGGTTAGGGTTAGGGTTAGGGTTAGGGTTAGGGTTAGGGTTAGGGTTAGGGTTAGGGTTAGGGTTAGGGTTAGGGTTAGGGTTAGGGTTAGGGTTAGGGTTAGGGTTAGGGTTAGGGTTAGGGTTAGGGTTAGGGTTAGGGTTAGGGTTAGGGTTAGGGTTAGGGTTAGGGTTAGGGTTAGGGTTAGGGTTAGGGTTAGGGTTAGGGTTAGGGTTAGGGTTAGGGTTAGGGTTAGGGTTAGGGTTAGGGTTAGGGTTAGGGTTAGGGTTAGGGTTAGGGTTAGGGTTAGGGTTAGGGTTAGGGTTAGGGTTAGGGTTAGGGTTAGGGTTAGGGTTAGGGTTAGGGTTAGGGTTAGGGTTAGGGTTAGGGTTAGGGTTAGGGTTAGGGTTAGGGTTAGGGTTAGGGTTAGGGTTAGGGTTAGGGTTAGGGTTAGGGTTAGGGTTAGGGTTAGGGTTAGGGTTAGGGTTAGGGTTAGGGTTAGGGTTAGGGTTAGGGTTAGGGTTAGGGTTAGGGTTAGGGTTAGGGTTAGGGTTAGGGTTAGGGTTAGGGTTAGGGTTAGGGTTAGGGTTAGGGTTAGGGTTAGGGTTAGGGTTAGGGTTAGGGTTAGGGTTAGGGTTAGGGTTAGGGTTAGGGTTAGGGTTGAGGGTTAGGGTTAGGGTTAGGGTTAGGGTTAGGGTTAGGG